>NC_048595.1:453955372-453995372 GCF_003668045.3 Cricetulus griseus
AGGGTCATGTCAGTTACTCTTGTCAAGGAGAGAAGCAGTAGCATTAGTCAAAACCATGAAAACTCAACTAAGGATTTAGTTTTTCCTTGAATTGACCAAGGAAGCCTCTGTAGCTTCATCAAAGAACGCCTGGGATGCAGGCTGTATTCCCAGTACAACACAGACATACATCAACTTAGGGTAAGTTAACTTAAGAGGTCAAACTCACAACAGTAATTCTGCGCCTCTGGATCTTACAGATACAAGAATTGGATTCTTTCTCCTCTGAATGTCAGCCAATCTCCTCCCACTCTCACCACAAAAAAAAATCTATAAGGCAGAAGATATTGAGTGAACTCACTAAATAGCCCTCCAAGAAAACTATCAAAGAATTGACAGAAATAGAACCATGTTAAAAATATGCGTGTACAGCCCAGGGAACAGATGGAATAAATAACGGAGAAATTTAGAAATACGTTTGAAATCCTTGGTGAATGTTTTCCTCATGCTTCAGAATTGCCAATCATACTCTCTAAATCGTGGTAATATTGAACTTAAAATAAAAGTTGGTTTGCATATCTTTACTGCCTGATATGACACACTGTAGTTAATATGGCATTTGTAAAAACAAACGCTCTATTAAATTGAGCTAGTCATCTAGGTAGCTCTTACCTACTTCCTGAAACACCAAAGGAGAGCAACAGTGAGGACATAAAGATATAAAACGATGAACCCAGTTTTCCTGGTCCAGCAAAGGCCTAGCCACAAGCAGCTCACTGTTTATAGCTGCTCATCTTTGTCATACATAAGTAGAAGGCCACTGTGCCTCCATTGAGCATGTGATATAGTTTTCTAGTTAATTTTAGGTATGTTAATGTTTTCCCATCTTTGTATTTCTGGGCATATATGTTCATGAGTGTGTGTGGGGGGGGTATATGTTCCTATGTGTCATGCTTTGGAGGTCAGAGGTCAGCATCTAGTGTTGTCTTTTAATTGTTCTCCATCTTATTTTTTTGAGATGGGATGTCTCACTGACTGGAGCTCAGGGGTTTGGTTAGACTGACTGTGAGCAAGCCCTGGGATCCTCCTATCTGCCTCCCCAGCTCTGAGATTGCACACACCACTGCACCTAGTGTATTTACACCGGTGCTAGGGATCAAATCCCGGTGCTCATGCTTAAGCATGGGGTACTTTCATGACTGAACCATCCTTCCAACCTCTTTCTCTTATTTTTGATATCTTCTCCAGCAAGCCTGTCAAGGGTTTCTTACTATACCGAGAATTAAAGATCTCTTCTAGATGGACAAAGTGATAGTTGTTGGAGACACAGACACACACAAGACGAGTCTCCATCAATGCTAGCTTTCTGACCTGCTTCGCTCTCTGTCCCCTGATAGCAGCCTCCAGAGCTTTTCTTTTCTCTGACAAGATCCAAGCCCTCCATCTTGTGTCTCTAACAATCCTAGTCTTTCATCTCTGTCACCTTTCCTTACTGAGAAATCTAGAACCTAGATGTTGCCATCACCATGGTTCTCAGCTTCGCTCTGTAATCCCTACCAATTCTCAACTTCATTTAAGTACTTTTAGTTTGGATTATTGCATAGTGGCCTTACACAGACTATTTACCAGAAATGTTAGATCCCCCTGTCCACGTACTGCTTAGTCCTTAGTGTCCTGTTGGATTCTTTTTCTGTTTTACACATGATTTTAGGATGGCCTTGAGCTCACAATGTAGCCCAAGCTGGTTTCACACGTGTGATCTTCCTACTTCTACCTTCTGAGTGTTGAAATTACAGGTGTGTGCCACCAGGCCTGGTTTGCAGTTGTTTTGTAAAAATTTCCACAAAATTAATTACAATATCTAAGACAGGAAATGACTCACATTTTTATTGTCAAATTAGTGAAATAAATTAATTGAAAATTCTCTCTCTCTCTCTCTCTCTCTCTCTCTCTCTGTGTGTGTGTGTGTGTGTGTGTGTGTGTTTTATCTTCACAGAAAAGGGGGGATGGTGTCATTTGCAATGGCATTGATTAATTTATAGGGCACTATCTTAAGAGAATTAACTTAGATATAGAAAGGCTCCTATTGTAGAATTTCATTTGTGTGCAAAATCTTTTTTCTAAGGTGAATACATAGAATCAGAGAGTAAAAACAATGGTTTCTGTGGGGCAGAGAAAACAGGCCAATGGGCAGATGTGATCAAAGAGTACAAAGTTGCACATGGGATTGTTAAATATGGAAATACAGTACATAAAATAAGGATTATTGCATTCTTAGATTGTATACTGGTAGTTTGCCAAAAAGAATAGATTCTAGGTATTATATACACACAGAGACAGACATACACACAAGAACACACACATATAAATATTGACACACAGAGACACAGACTCATGCACACTTACATACATACACAGGCACATAGACAGGCACACACACACACACACACACACACACACACATACACACAGTCTACCAAATGGTGGGTATATACATTTGTTTCACTTAGACATCAAAAAGGATGAACAGAATTGCCTCAATTTCTTGTTTGCATTATAAAAATTTCTCCATATTATCTTTTACTTTCTGGGTTTCTGAAAATTAAGACCCTTCTCCCTTTCTAAGGTCAAACCTTTCACTCTGTCCTAAGTCTTTACAATTTTCAAAGTTTGTCTTTTTAAACTCTCTATCATGTCAAGAAGTTACTCTCCGTATCTTTGCTTCTCCGGATGTGAGGTGTAATCACTGTGTCAACCTCACTTCCTGCTCACTCATTTGTCCCTTAGTCCCTCACAGGATCCCAGCCGCAATCGCTTAAGCCATGCTTGCCCTTCATTCTCTCACGTTGCTCCCAATCACTTTACTTTCAGACTTTTTCCTCCTAGTTTGTAATGCCTCATGAAGGAGTCAGTGGCAGACTTGTTGGGTCCTGGCAGAGCATCTAGGGCAAGCCCAAGACCAAGGAAACTGATCTCAGACCTGATGAGTGTGTGAGTTAGAGTTGTAGACTCTTCTACAGCCAGAAGGGGTCACAGCTGCATCCAGGGATTTACATGGAGAGGACTTTATGACTCAAAAGCAGATAGAATTGAGCAAGTAATGAGGGGTTGTGGAAGAGTTCCGAATAGCATCCTGTATATTTGGTAGTAGTTGAAGATCACCCTTAAGCAGCCACAGAGGCATGACCCAGTGACAGACTGGTCTTGTATTTAAGCCATAGGTGTTTCAGCCTCTGCACATTTTTGTGACTTTTCCATGGGCAAGGCAGTGGTAGCTCTTCTTTATATTTTCAAAGGAAATACCATGATGTGGCCCCCAAAAAGTCTTTAGTTCCCACATTTCCAATTGTTTCAAACCCTGAAGCATCATGGTTTCAGGAATTCATCTCACTGCCTCATCTGTGCCCCATCTTCTGCTAAATGCTCTGACTGTGGGCCTGTGTGTTCTTTAGAAGCCAGTGTAGACAGGCCGAGGGCCAGAGTAAAAATACACTGGAGCAGTTCACGATAGGTGTGAACAGCACAGAGGGTCCTCTCTACCATCAACTTGGTGAAGGTTGCCACACTGGGAAAGAATTCTGGTTATCGACCCGGAAAGTGCTAGGAGAATGAAGGGACCTCAATGTGGTGATTACCTGGCCTCAGTGAGATTCTCACATTCTGGGTCTCTGGAAGCATTACTGGGGTGGTTGGGGGCTCACTTCGCTCTTCTCCATAGACAGGTCTGCTTTCGCACCGAATGATGGGAACTGCCGCTGCTCGTGAGTATCCAACAGGACCTATAAGTCTCTTCCTTTACTGACATGTCATGTTTAAAAGAAGGCATGCTTCCAATGTGACTGGTGTGCTTTTCCATGACTCCTCACGTGTTTTCCAATGTACCACAGGCATTTTCCGTGTCATCACTGTGCTATTTCACGTTTCACAGCAATGGCCATATATCCTCGTTCAGGTAAAGAGGATGATACAGCTCTGACAACAGTGACATTGATAGTCCCCTGGCTGAGTCGTTCTGGCCGTGGGATGTGTGTGTGAGAATGTGTCTGATATGACCAGTGGTAAGGAAGGAATGCCATCCTCAAGACGAGCACACAGACGAAGCTCCGCTGTTGAGCTTCCAATCTCTGCATTGTTTTCTTTCCTTAGTAAGAATCGCTGTACTCCATCACCTTACTTTTTTGTATAACCATGCTAAATGAATAGATCTAGGGGAAGCTGCTCTGTTGCCCACGGTTGTCCATTGGTCCCATTGGATTATTTTATGTGCTTGTATTAATTATAGTCATTGTTGGCAATTCTATAGGGTCTCCTGTTCCCTTTCCCTTTCCATTGCCTTGTATTAATTTGATTACCCAAGGCGACTTTGTTGAGAGTACTATATACAATAAGGTGTATTATTAGCAGTAGTTTCGAAAATCATTTGCAAGTAAATTGCTATGTCAATGCCCCGTAATAATGCTGACTACTTCTATTCTTCTCAAAAATCCCTTTTATTTCTTCAGAAATAAGTCACACTCCTAAGACCCTTTGCACTAAACTAAAATATGAACCAGTGTGCATCCCAATGGAACCCCTCCAGAGTAATAACATTGCTGACACTCCAAAGCGACTGCACACTTAACTGCCAGGAGAAAAGGACCCGTGCTTCGCCTCAGACGTGCACCCCAGTGTTCTATTTAAGCATCTCTCAGGGGACCCAAGGCTTGCTTTTGAATTTGGAAGGACATTTTCAAGGACATTTGCCCTCCTCCTCATCATTCTATCAGCTTCGGAGGTAGCTATGTGATTCCAGTATCTGCTTTATCACTTTCATTTATCCACTTTTACTCTTTCAGTCCCTTTAAAATACCTAAATCCTTTATCACACAGCTCTTTACTGAGCCTCTTATTCTCCTACCCACATGATATTATCAGGATACTTGAAAGGAGAAATATTTTCCTTTCTGTCGTTTTCTAGGGCAGTGTTTGAGTATCAGCACGGCAAGTATTTCAGTTCGGATAATGTGTAAATCTGGGATGAGTTAGATTATCTACTTTATCCTGCTATTTGAGCTGGCTCATTAAGAACCACTGGGGGGTTGGGGGGAATAAAATGACTTTCTTCCACAACCATAAACTATCAGTTGAAGAGGACCAGAAGAATTCTAATTTGCCTCAAGATGGCTACCGGCTTGTTCCTGCTGGGAAATCACATTGACACCTGCTAATGATTAGTTCTCCCCCTTAAACTAGTTTTATATTAAAGTGATTTATGTGCGAACATAGAGTATCTCCTTTTTACTGAGATATAATTCACATAGCACAGGAATAATCTTAGAAAAGCAAAATTGGTGGCTTTAGTAGGTTTAGTTGTGTAACCATTCCCAATATCTAATTCCAGAAAATGTTCATTATTTCAAAAAGAGTGTTCTCCACCACCTTAGGGCCTCCCTGTTTATCTCTCCCAAAGGTCTTCCTCCCCCCACTCCTCCCCAACCCTTAGCCACCCTGCACACAATCTTTCTCCTGCCTCAAGTTTGGAGTTTAAATGGTAGAAAGAGAAAAACATGAAGAAACAAACAATATCTCTATTGCTTTCCTTTTGTCGGGATATTACTTTCTAGACATTAAGAGATTCTTTTCTGTCTGTTTGAAAAACTATTTTAAAGGAAGATAAGTCCATTATTAGGTATCTTTCCAGGGATATGCATAGGTAGCTACCAGGGAAGGTGGGACAATAAAGCCACTATTTCAAGTGTTGCCTAGTTATTTGCACACTCTCTAATTAAATTCATACAACTTTAGGTGTAGAGCTTACTAGTCACATTTTCAGATGGAGAAACAAAGGCATAGAATAAACAATAAGGCTTGTTTTCTTTTTTAATTTGGGGGCACAGGAGTTAGAAAGGATTCATTTATTTTAAATTGATTTTGGATAATTTTGCTTATGAGTATCATATGCATAATTTACCTTCCTCTCTCTCCTCCCTCCAACTCCTTCGGTGTCCACCCTTCTTTACCCCCTCTCAAATTCATAGTCTCTGTTTTCATGATTGTGTGTGTGTGTGTGTGTGTGTGTGTGTGTGTGTTAAAATATATAACTAAAACCTTCTGAATTAATTTAGGGTTGCTTGTATGTTTGTGTGGCTTTAGACCTGACTACCTGATAGAGAATAGTGATTCTTCCTCTGTCAAGAGTCATTAGTTTCCTACAGGGGTCCATCTAGGCTTGTGACCTGAAAGTTCCCTCATTCACACTGGTGTGTGAACGGGTGTTGCCCTTTTTCAGGCCTCCTTTAAGCTGCCATTGTTGAGATTTCCTGGGTACAGTTTCCTGTCACATATAGAAGACACTATCAAGCAGTAGGAGTCTTGGACCTTTGGCTCTTGCTGTCATTTGTCCCCTCTTCTGTGATGTTTATCTCTGTCCTTTCACTGAGCTGTTCCTCTGAGTCTTCAGTGCAGGAGTTGTGTTGCAGGTGTGCCAACTCTGCCTTTTGACAGGTTGTGCATTTCTCTCATGATCATCATAGACTTGTTTAGGGAACTTTCATTAGTAGATTCCCCTCTAGGGTCTCACCAACCATGGGTAGTGACCTAGATTTACCATGTCATGCTTGAACTAATTCCTATCGACTGGACCTTAAACCTGATTAGATGACTATTGGTTGCCCTCAGCATGTAAATTCCACTAGGGCACCTTCAGGGATATTCTGCCATTCTGGTTATTGTTGTGGTTATAAGCTTTGCACGTAGAGAGGACTATTAATTGCTTCCTCCCTTGGCATCTTGCCTGGATTCTTCCAGCACTATGGGAACTAGTCCTCATGAAGGAAGCTTCTTGGTCAGTTCCAGATAGATTCTTGTAAGTCCTATATTTGAAGGATAATGTGTCTTCAGCAATAAGGATTGGACCTACCAAATTCTTGGAGGCACCCATGAACAACACCAAAAGGGTATATTGTTTTGGGGTTGCCTTGGACTCCCCTTTTCAAAAACTGGAAATTGGATTTTTGTTAGTTTATTGCCTTTGGGAGGAGCATTATCATCCCATGTGGCATAACTTTCTTTAAATATGTGTATACACATACACTTGCATATATTATATTCAAATATATATGTTTAGGTAAAAAGAAAATAATATATGGGAAACAAACCTTAAAGCTCAACTTTCTATTGGACTTCACTATGTAAAATGTGAAGTTATTTGAGACTGTGGCTCCAAATGACTACTTGCGGCCTAATAATATATTACTATTTTTTTTAAAGTAGGATAGTTATTTTTACTTTCCTTCTGAAAACACAGGTGGAAAATTGTAATTCCAGATGTGAATCTAAACCTCGTGCATTGCTTTAGTGAAAGCATAACCATGCACATGTGCAAACCCCATGAGACTTGGATGTCTTTTGATATCTAATAAAAGTGTTACCATGGTGGCAGGTTGTGTTGGAACTGGCAGCTTTGGCCAATGAGATCTTTCAGTTGAAGGAAGTGGTTGTCTTGGTTATTGCAATCTGTGAGGTTAGATTTTTCTGGGGCATTTACTGAGGTCTTCTGCTTGATTCAGAAGTACAGCATGATGGGCATATATGTTTTGCATTTCATTTATAAGGCATGCGGTCATCTTCATCTTCTCTGACTCATGCACATTTTCCGGGAGTATATTTGTATTTTAACAAATTATGTATTGAAAAATAGGAAAACATTTTTTCTTCTTTACCAACATTTTCAACTGTAGTGAAACAGATTACTTATGTGTTGTTTATTTTATTTATTTATTTATTTTTGAGGAGCATTTGTTCTGAGAATACAAAGGATGCTGACACTTGAAGAACAGTTAATGTCATGGCACGTGAGAGCAGCTTTAGTTGTATTTTCTTCCTGAGTAATGGTAATAGCAGCCCTAAGGTGTGAATCTCATTAATATGTTAGTTTAGAGATGCCGATCTGAGACTTAGCAATACTACACAACTTTCCTCAGGCTACTTCATTAAAAAGTGGCAAGACTAGAATTTTGACTCCAAAATTTGCTTTAGTTGCCATGAGTTGTTGTTGTTGTTGTTGAAATCTCAAGGTCAGGCTGGAATACTGCCCCTGGAGATGAAGGCGTCACTAATGAAAGCAGGTGGCTGAGGCTCAGGCTGAATGCCGGTGCTAGTCAGGGGTGGCTAGGCAAGTTTCTCATCCTAATGTCCCTTCAGCTACAACTTCTCCTCTTTCCAAGGATTTCCTTTGAATTCTCTGAGTCCCATGGTCCAGCTTCTCTATTGGGGACCATCGTGTGTTAGCTGTGCCAGCAGTCCAGCTGCCATTTCAGCAGAGATTAGTTGGTGAAATAGTACGGAAGCAAAGGACGCAGATGGACGCACCCTCTGGGAAAGAGGAGGGAGGAGGTGGAGGGGGCGCAGGGACAATAGAGCAATAGGCTCCTATTGGAGCCTAGTATCTGCTTTACAGCTCATCTCTTGACACAGACCCATTTCAGAGTCATCTGGGCCTGAAAGAAAATTCTGCTGCTGGTTCACGAAGCAGTGATGAAAGGAGAAGCTGTTGTTCATGTCTTGGCTTCTGCTTAAGCAGAGAGGCAGCATGGGAAAAAACAGCTGTGTTACAACTTTCCATTAAATCATCTTCTATCATGAACCATTGTGCGGCTTCTTTCTTTCACCCTGCTGATAGACACAGTACTTCACTGTCGTAAAGAAAACTCCCTCCATTGCCCACAACTATGTTCCCCTTCTATCAGTATGGAGCTCGGAAAGGAAGTCTACCCTCCTACTGAGTCCCATGGTCCAGCTTCTCTATTGGGGACCATCGTGTGTTAGCTGTGCCAGCAGTCCAGCTGCCATTTCAGCAGAGATTAGTTGGTGAAATAGTACGGAAGCAAAGGACGCAGATGGATGCACCCTCTGGGAAAGAGGAGGGAGGCTCCTTGCTATTAGGCTGTCTCTCTGCCATTGCACCGACATTGACTTTAACAAGAATGTTAAGAGGCAGAGCCGGAGGACATTTTTAGCCTCCATGTTACTACAGCATCTGAGCACCTGGCTGAAGGATCATTTCTTCCTGGAGCTCTGTCTTCTGCCTCATACTGTTTCAGTGCTCTCCTCATCCTACTCTTTTGTTCAGCACATTTACATACTTATCCCCCACGTGTTAGCTTTCTAGAGCGGCCATGATGAAGAACTACAAACTTTCAGCTGGAACAGAAACTCACTGTCTCCTCCTTCGGGAAGCCAGATGTGAGACCAAGACTCGGCTGCCAGATCCCATCTCAGGTCCACTAGGGGACGGTGTGACTCGGGGAAATGTGTTGATCTCTCTGGAACAGTTTATAACCTTTCTACCTTGTAGGACATTAAGATGATTAATTTGAAGGTTCAAGTGATACTCACAGGAAATAGTGAAGCCATGCACTGTATGAAACCCGCTCTGGAGCGGCGGTTCTCAACTTTCCTGATGCCGGCGCCCTTTAATACCATCCCTCATGTGGTGCTGACCCCCAGCTATAGTAAGAAATTACCAATACGGAGTCAGGTAGAAATATAAGGGTATTTAATAGGGAAAAGCCTTACTTACAGAGCGGACCAGCCAGCCGGTGGTAGTCTGTACAGCAAGAAGCAAAGAGAAACCGAAACCGAAAACGCAGTCCCCCTACTCACTCTGACCACGCCCTCACAAGCCCTCAGGTACTCTTGTAGCCAGCCCCTAAGAAGGCGTGGCTACAGCTTCCCCTACAATTCCCCTTTTAGTCTAAAAGAGGATTAAAACTTAACAGTATAAAGGTAAAATATAACTAAACCCTAAAGTCATAAGCTATTCCTAACTAGGTATATACACTATCCTAAGTGACAACAATGGGGAAAGGGGGCGTAGCATTCTCCAAGTTACTTCCTGCTGAAATGGGACGTTGATAGTCATATGGGGTCCTGTAGAAAGAAAATGTTAGTATCCAGTCCATGTTAGATGGGATTCACTTGATTGAAGGTCTCGCTTGAAATCCTCAACTTGATTGAAGTCAGTACCCGAACCTCTGGCCGGAGTGTCAGTTGAAATGGAGCAAGTTGGATCCAGTGCAGTCGAGGAGATGTGGCCCATTTTCTTTCCAGGGTGTCCAGGGATTGCTGTCAGGCAGGTCTTCATTGGCTGTGTGGGACTCAAACATAAACAGTTAGCAGAGAAATGTTTGCTTGTGTATGTACACATGCTAGGGAATGCAACCATGAGAGCATAACAATTATGAAAGGGTGTACACCTTGAGAGAAAGATCCAAGAAAAGACAAAGACAGTCCCCAAATTCTTCTTTTATTCTGTATTACATCAATTGGCTTCTTGATACAACACAGAAACACTAAAGCTTAGTTAAATAATGTGCTTGGATTTTAGAGGAGGAAAGCCAAATCCACCTCTAAGTCTAGCATTGGTTTAATTGAATAGGGACTAGGAAATAAAGAGAAATAGAGTTTTTTGAGAGACAGCTGTAAAGTTTACCGTATGGCATATTCCTTCTATTTGATGGTTATAGTTACCTTTTCTTCTTAAGTATCTACCCATGAAGTGTCTTTTGTCTTATGAAGATGAGTTTTCCTGTGAAGATAAAAGCAAAACACTTCCCTTTCCTTTGGGAGGTTTCTATTTAGTTTATAAGATATACCTTAGTAGAATACCTGTCATTTGTCCTCGTTGAGAGGTTTTTCCTTTTCCAGTCGAATCTTGATCAACTTTGATGGTATCCAAAGTGTTTCTTCTCCTGTAGAAACCAATGCAAAACCCCTACCCCAACGTAATACATGTCCTGGTTTCCATGCAGAGGTTAGTACATCTTTGAAGTATACTGGCTGATTGAGTTTAGCAGTTTTTTCCGTAGTCCAGTGTCTTTCTGCAGCTGTTTGTCCTTTTTCATTGGCATTAAGAAAGTTTAGTGTTAATAAAGCATTATGCAACCTATGTTTGGGGGGTTTAGTCTTCCAAGCTTGTTTGTTGAGCATCTCCTTAAGTGTTCTATTAGATCTCTCAACCACTGCTTGTCCTGTAGGATTGTGTGGTATACCAGTAACATGCTTTATGTTATAATATTTGAAAAATTGTTCCAATTTAGTAGAGACATATGCTGGAGCATTGTCAGTTTTTATTTGTGCAGGTATACCCATAACTGCCATCACCTCTAGCAGGTGTATAATAACAGAATCAGCTTTTTCAGAGTTAAGAGCAGTAGCCCATTGGAACCCTGAGAATGTGTCTATGGTATGATGCACATATTTCAAATTTCCAAACTCTGCAAAGTGAAAGACATCCATCTGCCAAACCTCATTTCTCCAAATGCCCTTAGGATTACAACCTGCTGGCAATGGAGTTTGATTATAAAAGGAACAAGTAGGACAGTTTTTCACTTCTGACACCAGATATAGTAAGAAATTACCAATACGGAGTCAGGTAGAAATATAAGGGTATTTAATAGGGAAAAGCCTTACTTACAGAGCGGACCAGCCAGCCGGTGGTAGTCTGTACAGCAAGAAGCAAAGAGAAACCGAAACCGAAAATGCAGTCCTCCTACTCACTCTGACCACGCCCTCACAAGCCCTGAGGTACTCTTGTAGCCAGCCCCTAAGAAGGCGTGGCTACAGCTTCCCCTACACCCAGCCATAAAATTATTTCATTGCTACTTCAAAACTGCAGTTTTGCTACTGTTACATAAGTATCTGTGTTTTCTGATGGTCATAGGCAACCACTGTGAAAGGGTCTTTTGATCCCCCAAAGGGGTCATGACCCACAAGGCTGAGAATAGCTGCTCTGGCTCATACCCGTCTATCACCACTGCTGGTTGTACGAATGTTCTATAAACAGTTTACCATTAGTTTTTCCCCCAACTTTACAGACGTAAAGCCTATAACCTACTTGTAGCCTTATGGTTAGTGCTCCCATGTGGGTAAAGTCTGGGATTCTGCCTATCTGCCCCTTGCTCTGGCCCCAATCTTCTGTCAATTGATGTTGGTTTTCCAAATGCATGGATCCTGTCTCTAGATTCATCCACTGACCCAAGGGCAAAATTATCGGCCAAAGCCTTGTTTAGACATTTCTTGACAGTCTCCAAAGAATACAATGCAACCATCATTTGCATAGAATTTATGATTTTAGGTATTTAAGTAATCCAGAGAAGAAGTCTATGAGAGTTTTGTGTCTGTGATATGTGAATTCCAAGATGTTCTATGTTAAAGGTGAGCTTTGAAGGGATGATGCTGTTACGGGTCCACTGGCTTTGCTTGTTTGCTTGTCTGTTTGTTTTTCTATCGGCACAGAAACTACAGGTAGGCAAGGAGCTTTTTAGGTGCTGGTCCTTGGCAGCTTTGTTTCCCTCAGCCTTTTGCATCAGATGGTGTCTTTGCAGTTCTCCAGTACTGAGCCCTTAAGGCCCATTAATGCTATATAACACTTGCATTAAAGACCTCCTTCAGGTCTCTGGTATTGGAACCCTAGGCGACATGATACTATATAGCTTTTGTGTGGGCCTGGATTGGGGGATTCCTAAGCCTTTAATTATGGCTGGTGGTGTAGCATCCGGGCAGGACTATAGGTCTTGGGATTCCTCAACTCCCAACACCATGCAGTGTTACAGCTCCTGGGACAACCTGGGATGTCAGAATTCTTTTAGCACTTAGCACCAGCCAATAGCCAATAGTTATAGCTATTTGTCCTGGGTCAGAGACTGAGCTATTTGTCCTTGGCCTTAATGACTAGACAGTTCTCTGGAACCCTGCTGGCAAGGGACCTGCAGACACTCTCCTCTGGCTCCTTAAGGGCTTTTCCTCCCCCTTCTGTAGTCCCAGGTTTCTCCACTTCCTCACTGTCTCTTTATTTGGATGCCCTGTCTCTCTTGAACCAACTATTCATCTCTTCTGCCGCTGCTGTCAGAAAGCTCCATGCCTGCCACTCTTTTCAGCTTGGCCTGACAACTGCTCTCCTGTCCCCACTCCTCTCCTGTCCTTGTTTCTTCCTTATTTGTGTGACATACTCAGCCAGAGCTACAGAAAGTAGGCAAGAAAAGGCCAATCAACCCTTTTATTGGTTTAATGTAGCAGCATCAGGGAGCAATTACAGGAGTGTGTCTCCCAGCCCATTTACTAAGTGGGCCTGAGCAGCCTCCTTGTAGAGCCTGAGAAGAGGTGTTTGGGCCAAGAACAATTATTTGTTTTGCACTAATCACAGTCTTTTGTTTTAGAACAATCTCAGACCTGCCTCTCGATGCCAATCACAGCCATTCAATCTGTAGTTTGGACAAAACAATGCCTTGATTTTTAGTACAAATCCCATTCCCAGGAGTGTATATATGAACCAATCAGCACCAGTCACACCAGTCCTGCTAGACCAGCAGTGGAAGTCCTTATCGTGAGGCACAGATAGAAATGGAGTTCACAAGGGTTATGGTCGTGAAAAGTCTGCTATAAATTGTTTCAACACCCCTGGCTAAGGCCTCAGCCTGAGGAGCTTGGGCAATCAGCTGCCACTGGAATGGTTTCCCAAGGTGCCAATGATTCCAGATGATTGATGTTGACATAAGAGTGATCTGGCTGCTTGAGTGATAGTCATTTTCCATAAGGTGGACTAAAGCAGCAAAAAAGAATAATCAAACAGCAGCCAACAAGAAAGTCACATGGCCCTATCCCCTTAGGTCTTTGTTTATTTATGGAAAATGTGAATCCGAGAAAGTGTTTACAAGGACAGCTTATCATTAACACTAATACTGACTCAACAATGTTTAACACCTATGGGGGGGTGCATGGGAAGTTAAGTCCCTTCCTTTCATCTTTCTCACTGAAGCAAGCACCCCACCAGCCCACAGACATCAAGGGACTTTTGTAGACCCTTTGCTGTGTTAGTATTTTCAGGACCACAAGCAAAGGGAACCAATTTATCCTGATGAGCAGAATAAGAATTGGTCTAGAATTGGTTGCTCCTGTTTCTGGGTGTACCAATCATTTCCTGGGCTGAGGAGCTGCTCAGCTTTCAGGAGAGCCTTTTCCTCCTGGCAATGGTGAACATCCAATGCCCCCCCCCCCCCATGCTTTCACTGGTCCCTTGTATGAGTACTTGTGGGAACCAATCGTTTTGACCATGTGACCCAGAAGCTCTAGCCATGTGTAAGTCTAGTGGCCAAGCTTATCAGTGCATGGCTTATTCCTTGTTGTGAACTACGGAGGCTTTGGACATGAAAGAGTTTGCACCACAGAAGAAAGCTGAGAAAAGAGGGGTGATAGTTCAGCAGGTAAAACAATGCAAATCCTCCTCATATCCAGAAGCACCCCAGCCACAGATGGGCTTGTATTACCAACCAGGCCCTGCTGGCTAAATCAAGTCAGCCCCACCATCTTCCCTCCACATTCGCCATGCCTTTCTTGCCCACAAAGTGGCAATGCCTGGGCCCTTCTTTAAATCAAAGAGAGATGACCAATAGGGGGCTTCTCTAAATAAGCACTTAGATTTCAACACAGGCTGGGAAGGCTTGGTGTGTGACAAGGCTTGGGGTGATTTTATGCCCTGTCCATTCCCAAGGGTCTACTGATATTTAGTTGTAGTGTGCCCGTGAGGACCTCTCAGAGCCTCTGGTAATCAAAACGACACCCTGGGGCTGTTCACCGGTGTGAGCTGTGGGGATTCAATGCCCTGTGGGCTCCAGCTGCCTTTCTGGGTTTCTCTCTGCATATCACTAAATAACTCAGCACCGTTCCGAGAAATTGTAGGTTTCCCCATGTACCAGTCATTGAAATTAGCAAAGCCTTGAAACATGCCAGCTATAGAAAGAAACCCAGCCCCCAGGGAAAGAGGAGCAGAGGTTCCCATGGGGAATCTTCATTTGTAAGATGTTTTCTGTCTGGCCTGACTGGCAAGGTCCCAATATGAAAAGCCCTCTCTTTGTTATGGCAAGTTGTCTGGCGGTTAGTGTCGTTTGCTGTCTGTTTTAATTAAACATTATTTTGCGTGGGTTCCCTGAGGAGTCTGTTACCACTAAAAAGCACAATCTCATAAATCTAATAAACAACTAAACAAATGCATGCCTTTGCACCTTGATACCGCTTGAAATCTGTGCATTTTCCTGTGTTTGTTCTAAAGGAATCTGAAGGCTTCAGAGACATCCTTGTGCATGACCGAGTCTTCCATTTTCCTTGGAAGTGCAGCCAAAGGCAGGCATTGGCGGCTTCTCTATATATTTCTATGTGTACATGGGGATCTATAAATATGAATGCTCCTACTTTCAGAGTTTGAAAATAGAACAGCCGTGTGTGTGTGTGTGTGTGTGTGTGTGTGTGTGTGTGTGTGTGTGTGTGTGTATGAATGAATGAAACTGGTCTATTTTCTAATTCATGTCAGCTCTCTGGAAAACCTGCTATTAAACCCATTGTCATGTGTTTCCTTGGGAGCATCAGTATATTTAGCTTTTTCCAAAAGAGAACAGTGCTGCATTGAAAACCTCAACTTGAAATACAGTGAGGCCAGGTACCTCATTATAGCTATGAAGGTTTTTTTTTTCTCTTGCTTTGATTTCCTGGCATAGCATTATTTTATGCCTTTCTTCCCTTCCAGTGACGATAATAGTCTTGGCATAAACCTTGCCAAGTAGGTGAAAAACCTCCCCTCTGGGTATCTCTTGCTCTTTGGGGGATATTCTTGGAATTAACCACGTCAGTGGTCTACTTGGAGAGCCACCTGTGTGAAGCACCAGGGTCTCTTGTCAGCCACAATCCAACTTCCTGACTCTTGTCCTTCTCTTTTCCTAAGATGTCCTTGTACCCACCCCCACCCCTAGTCTGTCTTTTCGCCTTCACAGTCCCTTCCTGTGTAAGAGAAGGATGACTCTTAGTGTGCACATTATAGTAGACCTTCAAGGACATCTTTGAGTGATGTCGGAAGGCTGGTGGAGCAGCCTCTGAGATGCTTTTAGCTGGAAACCTTAGCTCCCTGAGGAGTGTTTGTCTCGCAAGCATTGTGGATGGAAGGAGATGTTTCCTCCCCTCCTGAAAGCAATGCCTCTGTGAGCAGGATGGGGAAATCCCTTTGTGCTTGGCGCCCCATTCCCTCTGTGAAGGGAAACTAGAAGAAGAAAGAATATAAGTATAACATAAGTATAACAAATAAAGCCAGTGACAGCTGAGCTCTCCAAATGACCACTCAAGGGCTTTGACTGTAGCCCTTGGGTTACGAGTGAAAACACCTCACTTGGTACCTGGCTTAATGACTGCCCTGAGGGTGACTATTTTGGTTGACAGGTTAGGTCCCTCTTCACTTCGGTGTTGCCCTGGGAGCATGAAAGGAGCTGAGCAATGGGGGTCTTTATCTCCCTAGTCCCATGTCAGCATCACAACACTTGAAATGCTTCCATTGCTTCCTTCATGACTTCCTAGTGAAAGCTCACCCTGCAAACTACAGACCATAAAGAGGATGGGCAAACCTGGGGAAACCTTTACAATTAACTTTGCAAGGAGAGTTAGGACTCTTCCTTAAGTGTTCCTTTGCTATTATGTTTCTCAAAGATATGTTGTAACGTTCTAAATACAAATACGCGGAAAATGACTGAGACACAATAAGGGACAATTGAAATGGTCTTTCCTTTGGAAATGGCCCAGACATCAGCAGTACCATTTACAAACACCGCCTTTAGGAGGCAGTATGGATAAACCTGAATGTATTTACCGTAGTTCACAGGACTTGAGAATCTGATACTACCCAACTCTCTGGCCTCATGTTTGTTCGCACTCCATTTGCTAAGAATGTCTCTCTGCACCTGAAGCCCACCCTATTTTCTCGGGATTCCAGGACTCTGCATGTTCTTCCTCACTCTCCAACTCAGAAGCCCCTTGTTTTCTGACCGTGCTTCTTCAGGGAAGTTGCTTTCAAGACCACTAGTGTGAGCCTATTAGAAAAATAAGGCAAGAACTGGTTTTGCTTACGGTGCGACTTTCTCTGGTCTGTACAGAAAACATAAAGACTATAGGATCATGTCCATCTATTAGCCTCAACCTCTGGAATGTCCATCTTGGTCTAGATAGAATAGCTTAGACTTCTGGTCAAATTCAGAGTGACTCTTAGACTAATCAAAGAATCTCAACTTTTGACTTTATGATCACAATTCTAAACTCTTGTGAGGTTCAGCATATATGTTAATCATGTTTTAAGAAGTTCTGTTTCTTAAACATGGGTCATAAGCACTGAGTGTGGAAGGCCTAGCCTGTGATGTCTGCACTGCCTTCCCTTTGAATGAAAGACAGTGAAGCATCCTGAAGGCTGCAGGACCAGTTCACTCTCCGTCAGCTTCATTGCTGCCTTAGACTTTGGTATGTGTTTAGTCACGCAAGACTTTTGCGTTATCAATGCAGCCTGATTCTGCACTTGTTGCTTGAATGAGAGCCTGCACATAGAAATGATTTTTATCAACTTGGCTCTAAAATGTCTTTGAAGCATGCAAGACCTGACTAATCTCCACACAGCTTTGCATCTCCATAGGTGGTGGCCATCTCGAATCAAATGATATTTTTAAAGAAAGAGTTTACACCTTTGAAATCTTACACAGGAAATAATTTCTTAGCCAAATAAAAGATACATATTAAAATAATATATTTGAATAGTGCAAAAACCTACTGAAATAAGAACTCTCCCTTCTCATCTGTCCCTTCCTTCATTGCCATCATAGCTTATCCTGGCTTTAATAACTTATACAGAAAGGGTGACATCTGGAGTCAATTTAAGATAACTTTATCATCTTTGCAGTTTACTGAACTTGCTCACAGAAATTAATTTATCACTGAAGTGTTTCCTAGGGGGAAAACAATACATTAAAAAAAAAACTGAACAAAATTTTCTTATACCCTCAATTTTCCTGAATTTACCTCAGCCATCAAGCATCTAAAGAATGGCTCTGAAGAAAACCAAACAGGGTTATGAGACCATGAGATGGAAACCGGCAGGGTAGTAGGGCTCTGAGAGAGAATATTGTTGCCAGAAGCCATTTAGATACCAGAAGTGTTTAATCCAAAATGGCTTTGGTTCTGCCCTGGCCTGAAGTCAGGGATGCCACAAAGATCTGCCTTTTCTTTATCTTTCTTGGGCTAAATGGGGTCCTCTTAGAGTGAGGATATGACTGAAGCGGAGAGGCACCTGGAAACTTTGTGAATGGTCAACTGGACTGGCCAGGTCACCCCTGCCCAGTGCCTCCATCCAGTAAAGTCATGTTCAATCTGAGCCAGCAGATCCAGCGATCCACTGTTTTAGGGACCCCTACCTGCTGGATAGTAGTTCTCACTCCTCTTCCTCAAGCACTGACCTAGAATAAACTTCCCAAGTTCACCCTTGGTCCAATGCTCTGTGACTTTCATTCTTTGGATTCATGGGATAAGAACACAGAGGTCACCAACTTGGAGTCTATTTTAGGGGACTCTGAGGATTCCGAAGCCTCATGTCCAGTTAAAGCCTAAAGTCAAGAGGAAAGATCTTCAAACCCAGGGAAAGCCTGCAGCTCTATATCAAAGTCTGTTGACAGCCTTTTGGTTGAATGAGATACATGCTGGAGCTCGTGCAGTTTTTCATGCCTGGAAACTGGTTAAGTGTTGACTGTAGTCCAGGCACTATTGGGCACTATTAGGTTTGAAGAAGCAACAAAATATGTTAGGGCCAGTCCTTACGCTAGGTGTTCATGTTTGAGTCTGTCAGCAGCATTTAGGGTAACCCAGACATGGGTGCAAGGCTTGGAAATATAAAATGAGGTCATGTATGGACACAGTCTGGACAGCCTTCATGGGTCACAATGTAAGATTTAGAGATGAAGGAATCTTGAAGATCTAGAGATGAAGCTTTAGCTTCAGTGATGACTCTGCCTGAGCTAGCCCACACCCACTGTGTGCTGGGTTACTGCTCCCACACCTTTTATCCCTACTAGGGGAGAATCAAACAAGTCAGGCCAAAGTACAGGGTCAGTTCTTCAGCCTAAGAAGGGCAATTTAGAATAAAAAAATTACAATATTAATGCAGGGAAACTTTTGGCTCACAAAAAGTTCAGATTGTACAAACCTGAGACTTAACATTTGTGTAAGTTGTGAGTGTCTGGATTGATTGATTTATACTCTGCCTTTAAGTGATTTCAAGCAGATTAAAATACAAGAACTATTCTAAAATCTCACAGACTAAAGCAAGACAAAATAAGCAAAGAGCAGGCATTAAGTCTAAAGACACTGTCTATGAAGACACCCAGCTATGAAAAGTAGCCATAATCTTCTCTTTGATTCCTGACACCAAGTTGGCGAAAAATGAATAATATTGTCCTTAGGAAAAGTTCTGTATAATCCTCTTCTCTACCTGGTTTATTTATCCGAGTTGTATGGTTGAGGTCCCTTTGGGACTATGTCTGCCTGTTTTCTGTCTAATAATTGAAGAGGTTGTAAACCCCTCCCTCTGTCGCATCTTGGTCTTTGTAACTGGGGCATCTGGCAGAGGGCCTCTTATATGCTGGGTCTAAGTAAACACAGGCTACTGGCTAAGCAATGAGGGAATTAAGAAATATGCAAATCAGAGTGACCAAGTAAGTCCTGACAGAGGCTTAATGGCCACTCATTGACAATGTTTCTTGGCACAGCACCGTGAAGCCACCCAAGTCTCAGAACTATGAGGAGGATCAGCAAGTAAGAAATCAGGCTATGGGCTTAACTATGAAAGAGAGGAGAATTGTTGTAAGCAGTTGACTACGGAAGGTTCCAGGGCCATCCTCCAAGGGACACTAGCAGCCAGGAGACCCTGGGGACCGGCCTTACATTGATCATCTGTGGGCAAGGTTTCCTTGCTGGGTGGAGGCCGGTCAGTCTTGGTCTGCTCCGTCCTTCCAAGGACAAGAAAGGCTCCCTCCACTACAGAGGACATTCTTCTTTATTCAAAACCAACAACTGAAGTGTTATTCCCATCCAAACTAGTCACAAGGATGCCTAGAATATTATCTGATAAAATATGTGGTCATAATAGTCCAGTCAAGCTGACACACACCATTATCCTTGGCCCCGTCTGACTTTAAGAAGTCCCGCCTACCCTCCACACTCGGTGATGCTCAAGATCTTTTTAGACTACATTTTTCCCCAATTAAAACTAATGGTTTTCTCCATCCTTATTGCAGTGATATGAGTTTAATTCAAGTGGTCTGGAACAATTACAACTCATAAAAACGTGTTCCTGTACTTATTTATGCCTTACTCTGCAGTTTTTTCTCATGTTCTCCATATAGATCATAGAACATAACCATGCTCTTGACACTACTTAAGAATGTTCTAGTACACAGAAATAGCCCAAATACTCTACTTTCCTTTGGTCGAAAAGTTTGGAGTGGTGTATTAAGGTTTTTGATTGGATTGTGACTAAGTGGCATTCATGGAACCCACATATTTTAATTTGCAGCCTTAAGTGTGAAGTAAAGTTAGATCTATAAACTGAAGTACAAATTTTTCTTTAAACAGATCATATATATAAATTACTGTTGTAAAAATGGAATGTGTGGCTGCAAATGTGGCTTGGCTGCGAACAGCACTTATTTCTCTGTCAGAGGATCAGAGTTTAGATCCCATCACCACACTGAATGGCTCACAAAGTCCTGTAACTCCAGTTCTAAGAGATCAACACTCCCTTCTGACACGTACACGCACACTCTCGCGTGCGTGAGCACACGTGCACACATACACATACACACACACACACACACACACACACACACACGCACAATCACTCCTCTCACTCTTCCCCTCTCTCTCCCTTTCTCTCTCTCTTTTCTCTCTCTCTCTCTCCTCTTCCCTCCTATGAAAGTATAGCATGTAAAACTGTAACAGTACATTACAGCTCCCCCGGATATCCTTATTGACAATTGGCAATAATAGAACTGTTAGACACACACATATAGAAATGGTCCTCAAGGCTGCCAAAGCCTATTTCATGTTCTCCAGAAAGCAGAGCTGAAGGAATTACCCACAGAGCCTTCAGCCCTGCTTTCTGGAGAACATGAAATAGGCACCATGACTGTGCTTTTATTTCACTATGGCCAAGTGACCAGGTCATCTCAGAAACGAGGTTATATTGAAAATATAAGAGTCTGTGTAATTTTGTTTGTCAAATTTTAGCCCTCGTAATACATCAACTTTTTTTAAAAAAATTATTTATTAGTTCAAGTTAGGGAACAATCTTGTTTCACATGTAAGTCCCTTTTCCCTCTCCCTCCCTTCACCCCCATCCCTCCTCACCCACCCAAGCCTACCCCCCACTCCCTTCTCATGGGATGGGCTCTCAAAGTCCCTTCTTGCACCAGGGAAAAATACTAATCCACCACCAGAGGCTCCCTGGAGTGCAGAGGCCTCCTTATTGACATCCAATACATCAACATTTTAATTTGCCTAGTGATGTACATCTACTTACCCACAGGGTGTGTCTGACTTGATGGTGATATGATTTACTGTTGCTGGTGGTCCTTTTGCTTCAATGGCTGGTATATTTACACAAGTTCAGGGGTAAGTATGTGTGACTCAGCAATGTGTCTGGCATCTAATTTGGTGTGTGAATTAGTAAGTCGTGCATCGTATTTATAGGAATTCTATTACATTTATAATGGGATGATTTTTTTCCCTGAGCAAAATCTTAAAGTTTATAAGGAAAATGACTGTGTGTTCATGGCTATGAATAAAGGGAGTTTATAATTCTGAATTTAATTTCTGTCTTCTATTTTCTAAATCACTTTGCTTTTTTAGAGAGAAAGCATTGACTGGTTTTCTTACCGTTAGCTTTGCCTTCCTGAATCCCGATGATAGATTGTAATGATTTATATATCAGGAACAGATGTGAGTGAGAATATCCCTGCTTCCTTGGAGAGGCGCCTGAAATGACATTGGTGATGCCTGTACAATGCTCCCCGCCATGTTGGGATAAACCGTGGTTCAGACTCCTGACACCTGAAAATCATGTTCTTGCTTTAGAGCTGTGAAGAAGATGCTGCAATGAGTTGCCGATCCCTGCCTCTGGGAGCTCTGTTAGGGATTTCACTTGATTTAAGGCTGTAGCACCTGTAAATATTTTTATCCTCTTCGCCCTAGGCTGGATTTGAACTGCTGGCTAGTGTGAACTGTGAGACCTTCTTCTTCTGACCAGATCAAATCCCAGGGCCAATCAGTCCTCCTTCATAAACATTTTCTGTTTTTCTGGGTTATAAGAAACAACATTAAGTGGCCCCAAGGGAAAAGCACGGTATTGTCATCAGTGACATTATTGATATGCCATAGTTGGGTCACAATGCTTTTTCTATATTGCAATATAGTGAAAATAAGCTCTTATGGCATAGATTGAAAAATATGGTAGGTTTTGATTCTTACAAAGAGCAAACACCCAATTATATATTTGTACACAAAAGAAACATAACTAGTTTCAAAAAGAGATTTGCTCAGAGATTAAGAGCACTGACTGCGCTTCTAGAGGTTCTGAGTTCAATTCCCAGCAACCACATGGTGGCTCACAACCATCCATTATGAGATCTGGTGCCCTCTTCTGGTGTGCAGATATACATGGAAACAGAATGTTGTATACATAATAAATAAATAAATCTTAAAAAAAGAGAGATTTGCCACTTTTCTATTCCCTCAGTGTGTGTTCTGACTGTGTCCTTTATAGGTGAGCGTGTGGCTTTCCAACCACATTATCTATTATCAGTTGAAGTTTCAAGTAGATGGGGGACTATATTTCCATCCTGGGAGCGGCTTGTTCTAAATTCTGTCACCATGACAAGGGGTTTTTGTCACTTCTGACTGGATTACTATTTTGGTTAGTCAGATATCTGTCTTTGCAAATTTACTGAGTTTCAAAGAAGGTTTGTCAATATTTTTAAAACCCTTCATTTATCACAACTCTTCAAAAGTCAGCTTCCATGTTCTGTGTTTGTTTGTGAGTAAAGAACATGAGGTGGACACAGCTTTGTTATCTATTCCCATGCATTTGGCATGCAATAACTAATGCCTGTTAATTTTCACGCATGGTAATGATTTATATATCAGGAACAGATATATGGATACTATGGATTGTTCCAATCACTTAGATATGCAGGGTAAGAATTTACTCATTTTTTCCATTCATTTGTTCAGTAAACACTAATGTTCCAGCTAATGGGGGTAGATTTCAGAGATAGAAAATGTGAAAACAACAGCCCTTGTATCTTAGAAGCCTCTAGTTCAGTGGTCCTCACCCTTCCTAGAGCTGTGTGACCCTTTAATACAGTTCCTCATGTTGTGGTGACCCCCAACCATAAAATTATTTTCATTGTTACTTCGTGACTGTAATTTTGCTACTGCTATGAATTATAATGTAAATATCTGTTTTCTGATGGTCTTAGGCGACCCCTGTGAAAGGGTCTTTCGGTCCCCAAAGAGGTCAAGACCCACAGGTTGAAAACTGCTGCTCTGGGTTTTTAGTGTGCGTTAACAAGAGCTAATATAAAGAGCATCCATTTTAGTGCCATAGCAGGATATCTTATGCCGGGTATGCATAAATAATGGAATTTATTTCCCACAGGCCTAGAATACAGAAAGCCCAAAAACTTCCAAAGTAGCAGCAGATTCATCGTATAGCAGAAAATGCACTTTCTCCTTCTATAGTGGCACCTGGTTTCTGTACCTTGGAACAGTAGAAGGTGTGGAAAACACAAGCAGGGCCCCAGTAATGAAAGTAGAGCAATCATGACCTAATTGAGTCCAACAGTCCTACCTCTTAACACCATGACATGGGGATTAGATTTTCCCATTTGGACTGTGGTACAGCAGCAACCTTGCTAGCGCAGCAGTAGGTGTGTGCAAAGGACAGAGAAGGCAGGAAGGGTTGTAACAGTTGACTGGAGTAGCAACTGGAAATGGTTTTAAGAAGAGAGTGTTAAGATGGGAAAGAAAAGTGTCTTCTAGGGCAGGTTGAGCAAAGGTGGGTACCCCAGGAAGAGAGCAGGGGACTGTCAGGATCCATATCAACAGCCTTCTGTGGAGAAGGGCTCAGATATCCCAGGCTGGAATCAACTCACGGTAAAGCTGAGGGAGACCTTGAGTTTCTGATCATCCTGACTTCGGACTCTTCAGTCCTGGACTACAGGCCTGTGCCAGCTGTTGCAGTTGTTAGTTTTTACTAAATGGAGAAATGGAAGTAAGACAACTTAGAGTTGTCTGGTGGCATCGTAAAGATGGAACCTGCTGTCTATGTGCTTGCATTCAAAGACGTTGATAGAGCATTATGACACTCACCAATAATTTGTCCTGAGGAATTTCCAAATGCTTATATATTCTGTAAGAGAAACACACACACACACACACACACACACACACACACACACACACACACACACACACACACTGTGATTGAATTTGAGAAGGCATAGGAATCTTAGGGAGATAGGTGTTAGAAAAATACAAATTACATTTGCAATTCTGATTTTGCATGTGGTCTTTTATTGAAATATGAACTACATATAAAGTACTAACGCTTTTGTTTTTCTGGAACTCACTATGTGGACTAGCATGGTCTCAGACCC
Source organism: Cricetulus griseus (assembly GCF_003668045.3). Lineage (NCBI taxonomy): Eukaryota > Metazoa > Chordata > Mammalia > Rodentia > Cricetidae > Cricetulus > Cricetulus griseus. Next base: position 453,979,894 of record NC_048595.1, read on the forward strand.
AGAGATCCACCTGCCTCTGCCTCCCAAAGTGCTGGAATTAAAGGCGTGTACCACAACCTACTGACATGCTAGTACTAATCTTAAATGCATAGATTGCTATAGTTTTACAAAACCCACATACCCCTCGCCAAGAAACAAACACTGCAAAGTCTTTGGCAGCAAATTAATAGTAACTACAATCTCTGCAAATTAACCACCATTCTAGCTCAGTAGATTAGTTTCACCTGGGGTTAGGGAGATAGCCCAGTGGTTAAGAACACTGGGGGTTCTTCCAGAACAGTGAATTCAATTCCCAGGCCATAGATGGTGACACACAATCTATGGTAACTCTAGTTCTGGGGGACCTGACATCCTCTTCTGGCCTCTGCAGTCCCTAGACACATACATGGTACACAGACATATGCAGGCAGAACATTCATGCACATAAAAAATAACATAAAAATAAATTAGGTTGACATATCTTTTGAATGGAAATGGGATCCTATAGAATGCATTGTTCTATGTCAAGCTTCTTTTTCTAAAATTACTCAACCAAACCCCAGCATGCAGCTGAAGTTCGATATTTACCATTTCCTATAAGAAACTATTATGTACCGAGAGGTTGCAGGTTAAGATGTCTTTATTCAGATAATACCAGCCAAGGGCAAGCCAGAGCGTGCCCAGAGGCAGCAAGCTGGGGAGGCCAGAGAAAGAAGGGGCTCCCACGTGTCTGCTGTACCTGAAGAACTCTCACACATCATCCTGAACCTCCCCTGACCACGCCCTAACAGGCATGGTTAAGCACACTTGTAGCCAGCCCTTAGGAAGCGTGGTTACAGTGTCTGCCTACACTATTATTCAAATATCTTATGGTTAATTTAGCTATTGTGTTGTCTATGAATATTTGAATTGTTTCCAGTGTGGATCTAGCCCTAATAATTATTCTATGAGTAATAATTGTACACTACCCTGGTATACATATGTGGGCTTTCTGTTGGAAATACCTCTGGAAATAGAAGTTTTGGTTCAGAGAATACGAATATATACAGTTTTGAAGGTTACTAACACATGGATTTCAGTCTAATCTACTTTATCCACACCTGTGAATACTTTCACAATTACTGTGAATAGCAATTTCTTAGTATCTTGTTTAGTGAATCATTGGCTTCCCCTTGGTCATGAGTATATTTCCCTATAGAATTATTTTGTCATCTGTATGTTCCCACAATCTATGTGGAACAGATTTCTGTATATGATCTGTAGTGAAACAAAGATACATTTCTCCCTGTATGCATGTCTGGTTGGAACAAGGGCTGTTTGTTTCAAAGATGATTGTTTCCCTACATTATAGTGGCACTTTTGCAGAATATAAAGAAGCCATTTGAATACGGGTCTAATGAAGAACTCTTTATTCTGTCCTATTGGCATCTGATGGTCCAATCATGTGCCCACACTCTGCTCATTGAGTTGTGGAAGACCGAATACGTTAATATCTGGTAATAAGGACTCTCCCGTTGTCTTCTTCAAAGCAGCCTATTTTCCTTCCTACCCCTGGTTCTTGCCATATCCACAATGGGTTCTGGGGTTTTGATTCAAACTCTCCTGAGTGTTTAAGTAGTTTTACAGTGAGCTAACTAGTCAGGTTGTCATTTATGCCTCTGAGGATCAGGTTTTTTAAAGCCCCCTCACTTTGACGTTGCTTCTTCCATGTGACATTTCTATACACACCCACCCCCCATATTTGTTCCTGAAGCACTGGAGGATTTTTAATGCTATTTCACGGGTTTTTGATTAAAAATTACTTCCTAATTACATGCTGCCACCGTATACATAAACTTCACTGATTTTTAAGTGTTGAAATTATAATCAAAACACTTCTACATTTATTTATCCATTTGTTAATTGTGGTTCAAGAAGTTTTCAATGCACATAATTATATCACCAGTGGAAAAGAGCACCTGAGTATTTTGTTTTATTTTCAGAGCATATATCCTCTAGATTTATAATTCCAATTGTATTATCTAGGGCCTCCAAGACCACTTAAAGACACAGGAATAATGGATGTCTTTGCTCTCTTCCAGGTCTTAGGCAGGGAGAGGCCTTTACTATGTCATTATTAAACTCCAATTAGATTCCTATTAAATATGACATTTGTTACAGGTATTTTCAGTAAGCTGTAATCAGATTAAGGATGCTCCTGCCTGTCCTCTCTTGCTAAGGTACGATTATCTACAAGGCAGATAAATCACCGGATTCCTTTCAAGATGAGCAAGTGAGAGTCAGCAATGAAGCATAATTCCAGAACAGTGTCTTCCTGCTCAGTAGTGCATGCAGGAATAGAAGAAAAGGTAATGAGCACAAGAATTATCTATCTATCTATCTATCTATCTATCTATCTATCTATCTATCTATCTATGTATCTATGTATCTCTGTCCATCCATCTATCCTCTATCTGTTTATCTATCTGTCTGTCTATCTTCTATCTAACGTTGTCTATCATCTATCTATCTATGTCTGTCTGTCCATCTGTCTGTCTATCTTTATCATGTGTCTATCATCATCTATTTCTATCTATATTCTATCTATCATCCGTCTATCTCTCTGCCTCTCATCTTGCTTGAATTAAGAATAGAGAAAAGGTTGAGAGGGGATAACTGAGGCTACAACAAAGTTCCTCTTTTTAATCAGCTTTTCATTTTGTTTGAGTTCAGCTCACATTCTTGTGTGACTTTCCCTGTTTTCCACAGTAGATTTAAGTTCCCAGGTGTCCTGGATAGATCAAGTAGAAAGATTTCTTCTAGATGTTCCAGGGTCCATCCCAACTGAGAAACCAATTGTAATTTTCATGGTGGGTGACTTAGTGCTGTTTCCTGCACCACACAGCACCTGTCTGAAGACCTCTCACCCAGAGCAACCAGGCCCACATTCTCTGGAGCTTTCTTTCCCATCCCATCCCATTTTCTAGTAACAGCTGTTCTGTTAGTCTCAGTGATTAACAAGGCAGCAAACCACTCCCCCAGAACACTCTAGAAGAGTCTCTCCTGGGGCTCCTGATGGGTTCTGCCTCATAGATAGCCTCTCTGTACACAAAGTTACAAGTCGATGCCCTGTTTCCATTTCTCCTGAGTATATTTTAGAGAAAAAGAGCCTCCAGGTCACATGATAGATGTTTCCTCTTTGTTAGCACAAGTGCTTGGAAATTAATCTTTATAATATTAGCTGGTGCTGAACCAACCCTATTTCTGAATTCACTTTGAGATGTTATAACTCCACATTTGCTCAGGCTTTTTTTGCAGAAGCTCCAGGTTATTTATTTTCTCCATGTATATTCTTGGCATATTTCTGCCTAGAGGAAAAGCAAAATCAATAAGTCCTACAGGTTTATTAAGTTTCTTAAAGAGCGGGCGATCTGATCTGGTGGCTGGAGTTGGTTAATCCCCATTCTGTACAAATTCATCCTTGGATGATGGCTTTCCCCTATCCATCTCAGTTGTCCTAAGTAACAGGGTACTGTCTCACTGACATCATTTAAATAATAATTGTTGCTCATAGCCACGTTGTTGCCTTCTGCTGTAGCCCCAAACAATCAAAGTTAATTGCTTTTCTTATTTAATGAATCCTTTTTCCCTTTAAGTCTACTGTAACCTGTCACACCATCTCTCTCCTGCTTTGTCTCATAGTTCTTATTTTGGCAGTCTTAGCTGCCATTCAGCCTAGCCCATTCTGCAATAAAAGTCACTTGCAAGCACCTAACGTGTTTCTAATTTCATTCTGCCAGTGAGAATCGTGTGAAAAAGTTTGGGACAAAACCGAACAGACTGCTTCTGAGGCTGCCTTACTTGGAGAAGACTGTCCAGGATTTTTGACATGCCTTCCAGCCTAGGCTGCACTTTCAGAATGTTTGGAGGCATTTTAACATAGCCAGCCACCTGCCTCTTCCTGCCTGCTCAACAAGTCATCCCTTCTCCTGTTTCGTCCTCTCTCTCTCTCTCTCTCTCTCTCTCTCTCTCTCTCTCTCTCTGAGTATAGAACTTTACCTTCATATTAACTCAGAATAACAAAATACATTTCCCCTTTACTGCCCTTCCCAAGCTCTCAAACCACTAGAAATATGCAGTTTCACTCTTGCTTTTACCATTCTTTCTATTTTCCAGCAAAGATCATCCCTTCTTTAATCAAAGGTGAGGAATCATTCTTGCAGCCACCTGCACTAGCACTTTTCCTCTGGGCTCAAAGAGACCCTGAGCTATGCCACCCACTCTCCTGTCTCTATAGTCTGCTGTTGGCTTCCATATAAACATATTCTTGACAAGAAATGCCCTCTGACTCTACCCCCCCCCCAACTCCCTCATGGCTTTGTAGTTCACATCTGCCATTTCCATCCCTGCTGGACATTTTTGTTTTTTTTGCTCAAATGACAATAACTTATCTTCCTTCCTTCAAACATCAGTGGAATTATTTCCAGCAATTAGCTCTACATTATTAAATCCAGTGGATATATTTCAGTCTCTTTATCATTTGACACTGTTAATAGCTCTTATTCTTTCTTCTCTTTTGGCTTCACAGCACTTTTCTGTTTTTCTTTCCTGGCTTCCCTGCTGTTTATCTCTGAGCCCTTTCCCCAGCCTCTCTCCTCAGCTCTCTTTCCTGAGAGTTCTAGAAAAGCCTTCTCTCAAGGCTTCTTCCCAACTGTGGGTGCATTTCACAATGCTGGCTTCCACAATTATTTGCCTATGGATGGCTCATGAGCCATTATGTGTAACTCATTCCTTCTTGAGAGTGTAAGACTAGACCATGAGTAACCCTTCACCGGATCTCCACATGCCAGCCACTCATTTCAGAGTCAACATCTCTCAGAAGATTGCTCAGGTGTTTCTTAAGGAACAGAGACCCCTGAGTCCAGAAGGAACTTTAACCCTAAACCATCACATCTTTCTACCTTTTATCTGCTGAATATAGCTATTCCATCCCGATTGCTGCTGACTCCCTTCCACTGATTCCTTACATACCTTTTCAGCTGATCATATTGTTTTTAGCCTGACTCCACCAAAGCTAATCCACACAAATTGCCAAACCCGTTCTTACAAAATGTATATTCAAAGGCTGGAAGAGATAAAAGTCAAGGACCCACCTGCTTCTCTTGCAGAGGACCCAGGTTTGATTCCCAAACCCGGCATGAATGCTCACAGCCCCCTCTAACTCAAATTCTAGGGGACCTAACACCCTCTTCTGGTCTCTGTGTGCTCCTACATGCACAAGGTACACATAAACACACGGGCACACCCACACTCCCCCCCCCACACACACCCCAACACACAAGACAGATAAATACACAGGCACCACCACACTCTATACCCACACCCCACCCCACACCCTGATGGGGGAAGTACTTCTGTGTATGTTTATCTTATTGATTGTTTCATAAAGTTCTGTTTGGCCAATGAGGCAGCAAGTTAGATGGGACTAGGAGTCAAAGAGGATTCTGGGAAATGTCGTAGAGAAGTGGTGTTCCAGGCAGGAAGTGACATAACAAGGAGACTCATATTTAAGCAAGGAGAAACAGGAAGTGTCCCCTTCTCCTTCACCTGCTCCAGCAGTGCCATGTGATCCACCGGCAAGAGAGGGTGCCAGTGGAAGGCATCCTCTATAAAATAAGTCTTATAAAATATATAGATGTATGATAATTGAGACTGAGCTAACAGATGAGAATCCTAGTCATTGGCCAAGCAGCATTTGAACCTAATACAAGTTTCTGTGTATTAATTTGGGCCCTAACTTGGGTGGGCAGCTGGCGTAAAGCGCACACGTGGCAGTGGGGCTCAGCGACTTTTGGGGGAAAGATTTATCATAACAACACCCCAACACACAAACCAGATAAACACACAGGCACAACCACACCCCACACCCATATACCCCAACACACAAAACAGATGCATAAATCTTTACAAAAAATAAAATATAGGGCTGGCGAGATGGCTCAGAGGGTAAGAGAGCACTGACTGTGCTTCCAGAGGTCCTGAGTTCAATTCCCAGCAACCACATGGTGGCTCACAACCATCCATTATGAGATCTGGTGCCCTCTTCTGGTGTGCAGATATACATGGAAGCAGAATGTTGTATACATAATAAATAAATAAAATCTTTTAAAAAAATAAAATATAGGTTCTGCCTTTTTTTAAAAAAAAGCTTAGCTTAATTTGAAGCAAATTCAATAAATATTATGACTTTGCAAATGGATATAGCAAGATAGTGATATAGAAAAAAGCAGGTTCTTTTGACTTCTATAATTTTTTCTCTTGTCTCAGAACTTAGGGTTCTAGACACAAAAAATTCACTCAGTTGATGGCTTCCAAGTTCTTGTCTTATGAATTAAAAATGCAAATTACAAACGATGGGAAAAGAAATGAAGACACAGAGCCCCAAACTGTTACCCAAAGACTGTGGGCTGCCTGGGTCCATGGTTTCTGTAAAATGAACACCTGCCAAAATCTTGTTTTCTTTGCTCTTGGTGCTGGGAGTGAATACTTTCAATTTCACTCTCTTCCAAGTCTATGTAAGTGCCTCATTTGGGTAACACCCAACCTTATCTTGACCCTCAGTAGCAAAGAAGTTTGGAAAGTTTAATCTAACTTTTGTGATATCAGGAAAAAGCAAGAAATAGAAACCAGTAGTTAGTTACCAAAGGGCACAAGAACATGTACAATGAAAGGCACCACAGTTCGATGGGGAATGATGGCATTGAATGGACGACTATTGAATGGATGATCATTGAATAGATGACCATTGAAATGGATGACCATTGAATGTATGACCATGGAAGGAAGGGGAGCTGAAGTCCCAACTTAAACCATATAGACAAGTCAACTTAAACAGGTAAGACTGTAGCCAAAAGGAAAACTCCTGGAGAAAAGTATAGGAAAAGATTTTTCTAGTTTGGGGTAGAGAGGGTTTTGTTAAACAATATCCTTACCATAAGAGGGATTATTGATTAAATTATACTAAATTCAATGATTTTTAAAATGAAAAGCACCACAAAGAAAGTAGTTGAGATATTTGTCCTGTATACTATCATCAAACATCTACTATTTGGGATATACAAAGAACTCCTCCCGTTTGATAGAAAACAAACACAAACAAAAATGGAAAAAATGGGCAAACAGTATGAAAATGTTTATCCAATAAACAGAAAACTCCACTTCATCTCTTAGCAATCAGAGCAATGCAAATTATGTTCATTAGATAGTAGATTCATGAGAGTTTAATATATTTTTGTGCTTTACAGCACAAACATATGCTGATAAATCTTTTAAATATATCCGACATGATATGAAAGTACATGGAAAATGACTGAAAATGCTCAGCTTGCTTAATAGCAAGAGCTGTCATTTTTCCAATGTCACTTTCATTTTTGGTGTTCGATGAATAAACCATGGCACTAAAGAAAATCTGTTCCCTATATAGCATCTATCTATTTCATACATGTGGCCACACAATGGCTGAGAAACATTACTTTTCTCCCCCAGTGCCAGAATGGCTTGCTGCCCAGCAAAATACAAAGCAGTGTAATGAAAGCAAATAAACTCCAATTTACTAGACTGGAGGAAATGTAATGTACATTGATAAGCATCCTGGGATTTTATATGCTAACATGCACTGGGAAGTAAATCTGTGGAAACAACAAAGCAGAGTCGGGATCAATCGCTGTGTTTTGGGTTTGTTTTGAATCTTAGTTCATTTCTCTCTTGTAAAAATAGATTGAACGCAAAATGAACAATGAGGAGACCATTCTGTCTGTCTTCACTCCTCCACCATTCTTTCACTGCTGCATTCTGGGTAAGTTTCAACTGTAGCTTTATAAATACAACATCTCCTCTTGGGGTCTCCGATTTTTCTCATCTCCTGCCATATTCTTGACCTCCATCTGTTCGTAGTGTCTGCATATGCCAGACTTGACTTCCTTCCTGTGGCTTCCTGAGGAGGTCATGCTGCTTCAGGCCTCTGTGCCTTCACTGAAACCCTTTGCTCTCCCCAGGTCTCATGTTCTTTGTTTCCCCCTTCATGACCTTCAGCCAGCCAGGGATGCTTCCTCTCCAGCCTGGGGTTCCTTAGACCTGTATGATAATTATCATCTTGACACCCATCAAAGTGAGTTTTCATGCTTCTCTTATGCGGCTTTAACCTTTTTGATATAAAAATGTATTTTTTCATTTGCATGGTGATCTCAGTACTTACTAATATTAACTATATCAGCGTATGATGGGCATGGGTCATTTTCAACCTAAACTCCACAGTGTCTGGAAATTCTCCAACCTCTTAGTCTTGTACCACTCTTTCTCTCACGCCTTGCTGGAGAGGCGGGGGCTGGGGGCTCTCCTCCCATTTTCTACCTAGTTTTTCTGTAGCTGACTCATCAGGGACCCGTCTCATTCCCCATGAAGGAAAGGCACCCTCTGTTGTGTTCTTTACCATGTCCATTGCTCTTGCTGCCATCACGTATGCACACACTTGAGTTAGTACCAGCCTTTGAATAGTGCCTGCTTCTCTCATTGGACTCTTTAAGCTCCATGAGAATACAAACAAGATCTGCTTTTTTAAATTATCACTTTAGTGTAATACATCATAGAGTAGTCTTATAGTAAGTATTTTTTGACTGAGTTATTGAATGTCCCATGAGCACTGTTAGAACACAGAACATGAGGGACATATCTGATAGGCCGGTAGGCCATTCATGGACCACTGTATTACTACATACCTGAACAAGAGGGTTGTGCCCTCTTCAAAGGCTTCCATACACATGTCTGTATGTGCAGGAGACATGAGGGAGGAGACAGCATGATGCTGATTGCAAAAACTGTTCTGCTTTTCTGGCCTGTGGATTTACATCTGTGTCTAAAAGAGGCATGACCCACAGGCAGACAGTGCAGATGAACTTCACATTTCAGAAGTCCAGCTACACAATATATACTTCTCAACAGGCTGGGCAACAAAGTCTCACCAGTTGGCGGAATTTCCTGTCCCTTCGGAGTCCAGTCTGGTGCTTTAGATACAGTGAGTGAACACCCTTGATGGGGAGCTGGTGCTCCTTCTTTCATACTGGTCTCAGTGTTGGCAACCATGTACCACACTCTGGTGTTTTTTAGTTTGTTTTGCTTCCTTTTCTTTTTATATCTATTAATATAATAAATGTGCATAATATAATAATGAGGAGCTGGAGGAAGAAAAACAAAAACTAAACAAAGCACTTGTGGTCTTATGAGAGCAAAAGGCTGAAATAAGAAAGAGACCCCTGATGCCGGGAGATCCTGTTGGATGCAGGTAGACACAGAGCAGAGGAGTGGAGGGTTGTCACCATTCTGTGTGGCTCTCCTGCCCATTGCCTGCTGAGGCCTGGAGAAGTCAGAGCATGTCATTGGAGTTCTCCATTTCCACTTCATCACTTGCTTCTGAATTATTTAGAGTTTCTACTGGATATGGCCTCCAGTGTGAATCTTTAGTGATGTGTTTTCCTGACCAATTTGCATAGTTTACAGTTTGACTTGTAAAAAGGCTTTTTGCTTTGGCCATCTGGAAGTAGTACAAATTATTGATGCTAATTGTTCCTCTTCCGTATTCTCTTTTTGTGATCCTCTCTGGTTTCTGCCTTTGGTAATATACAACTCCCTCATAAATATTTCATGTTATACAAGATGGCTTCTAGGTCTTCATTAAGTGAGCTTACACTGGCAAATGAATATGTTAAAGCTGGGAGAACAAAGTCACTTACCGCCTGCCCCCTTTGCTTGCGCTGGCTGATATTTTCTCTACGCTAGCCTTCTATTCTTAAGCCTTCAATGACTCTGTAAGAAACCTGGCATCTGCAGACCTTGCTGCAGTGAGAGCCAGCCTCAGTGTCCTTGCCACTGAGAGTAACTACAGCCTTAGATGAAAGGTGGGCCTTCTAGAGTCAGCTTGAAGAGGCCGAGGGCCCATTTCCGCTCATCCAGGGAGCTGTGCCTGCTCCTTGACATCAGATTTTCCATCCATATAATGAAAGTTATGAGTAGACTTTAACCAAGCAAAGAGAACAGCCACTCAAAGGTGTTTGTAAGTCACAGCAGACCTCTGACAACATCGAAGACAGCAGCGGGAAAGGCAGAGTCTGATCTTCATCAGGGGGAGGAAGAGGCTGGAGAGGATGGCCCAGAGCTGATGAATTTCTTCCCAAGTGTGGGGCCGGAGACACTGATTTCTCTGGAGAACTCTACCAGACAGACGAGCCCACCACCATCTTCCTTCAGGAACTGCCTTCTGGTTGCCAGTGGGCTCTCACCTTGTCTTTCTTTCCTGTGTTTAGCAATCTAGAACTTGCCCTTGCCTTTAGATGTTAGTGTTTAGAGAGACTTGGATTCACAAGCCTCAAGAGGAGTTTCAGTCACACAAAAGGAGAGAATGAGGTTCCTTCTGCTCCGGCAAGACTAACTCCTGCTCCATCAAAGACTCTGGCATACTGCTTCTTTGATTAGGAGACTCACTAAGTACATTCAGAGACAGGTGAATTTTAAAAATAATCACGTAAGGATATGCTAAGGAAGAGATATTTGCTTTCTTTCTGTAGTTATTTAGGAAAGGTGGTCTCTGGCTATTGTTCTGAGAATTGGGGTCCATTGTATGCGCAGGGCTGGATCTGGAGGCATCCACAAAACCTCATGGTAGGATCCAGCTAAATTGTTTGTCTTGTGTCTTAGTTAGGGTTACTATTGTTGTGATGAAATACCATGAGCAAAGCGACTTAGAATTTTCAATCACAGAAAAAGTTCCACAAGAGGAAAGGACACTTCTGCATCACTGTTCATCATCAAAGGGAATCAGGACAGGAACTGAAGCAGGGCAGGATCCTGGAGGCAGGAGCTGATGCGGAGGCCATGGAGGGGAGCTGCTTACTAGCTTGCTCCCCATGGCTTGCTCAGCCTGCTTTCTTACAGAACTTGGATTCTGTAAGATTCTGTTGGTCCTGACCAACAACCTAGGGATCACACTATCCACCATGACTGGGCCCTCTCCCATCAATTACTAATTAAGAAAATGCCCTACAGCCAAATCTTATGGTATGATTTTCTCAACGGAAGCTCCCTCCTTTCAGATGACTCCATCTTGTATGAAGTTGACATAAAACCAGCCAGGACATTCTTGAGATATTCTCTGGTAAAAGGTGATTTACTGATACTTCTCTCATCTTATTTTCACTTTATTTCTGTGCCTGCCATCTAGGTAATTTTTTTCCTCTTAGGCAAATAAAACCATAGTGTATTTGCTTGGTGGTCATGAGTTTAGCTCTTAAATTTTTACATTATTTCATTCTCACAATTCTCTGGGTAAGTTACCCAGAATCCACTGAAAGGATTTCCTACTCCTCATTTGTGATGACTGATCATTCAAGCACTAATGTACTTAAAAACATATTGCAGATTTACCACTTTCCAAAAGGCAGCCATCAACAGACAAAGGAGTGTAGTCTTGTCATTATCTGTTATCCATGTATTAATTTATATTCTGAAATCAGGTAGCCCTGTCTCATGTAATGGCTTCCCCTGGCTCAGTGTCATCACACTGGCAGTCTAGAGCCATCCTCCGGTGAAAGACACAGCCTCAACTCTGCGGAGTGGGAGCCTTTCTCTTTCCTGGTCACCTCTACAAGAGGGACGACCATAGAGTGAAAAATGTCCAGAAAGCCTTAACTTCTGACATATCTCACGGGACTCAGCATGGGAATTCAGTTCCTTCACTGATAGTTTAAGAGTGTCCCAGGGGACGATTGTAAATAAAATGGGGACAAAGCCATTGCTGTAGCTCCCTAGGACTGTCTAAATGTGGTACCACAGATTGCCTCAGAAACAGAAAGTTAGGGGCTGGAGAGACGCTCAGTGTTAAAAGTACTGACTGCTCTTATAGAGGACCTGGGTTGGATTTCCAGCATCTACACAGCAGCTCACAACTGCTGTAACCCCAGTTCCAAGGGACACCAAGTGCTCACATGGTACATAGACTTACATATCTGCAACCCCTCCACACACATAAAAATAATAAAAAACTAAAATAACCCTAGAAATGTATTCACTTGAAGTTTGAAAGGTAAGCTATTTGAAGGCAAGGTGTCATTGGGGTTGGCTCCCCTCAGAGGCCTCAGGAGCAGTGTGTCCTGAGTGCCTCACCCTAAGGAGCAGTGTGTCCTGAGTGCCCTTCCCTCCTACAGATGTGCTATTTGGCATCCCTTGCCTTGGGAGCATCTTATTCTATATGACTCCATTTCCACGTGCCAGTCTCTTCCTGCTGTCTCTTGAATCCAAAGTTCCCTCTCCTTAAAAGGGCACAGGGACTCTATGTCTCTTGGCTAATAACGCATCTTGGTCTTCTATAGTCATGTAAATTAATTCTCACAATTTGCTATAAAATTAGCATAGTATCCCACTGAGTAGGGTTTCTATGCATATTTGTAAACTCATAGTGTGACTGCATCTGCAAACACCTTGTTTCCAAATGCACACTTAGGTTTTGAGTGCTGTACATAAACTGAGAGTGTGAGTGAGTGTGTGTGTGTGTGTGTGTGTGTGTGTGTGTGAGAGAGAGAGAGAGAGAGAGAGAGATGCATGGTATATAGCATATGACTATCTAACCCAGCAAATAACCAATCAGCCCACTGTGTATGGCTTCTCTTTGGGTGAAGGAAAGAAGATCGTTCTGATTGGCCATTTTAATGGGCATCTCTTATTAGAAGCTGATTAGATGAGACCACAGAGAACCCAAATGACATTTTCTTTTCATAATCTATTTCCTTTGCATGTAACCCAAATTTAAGACAGATGGTAAAGGGCAGCTCCTCTGCCTCATTGTGATAACCAGGGCCAGCACTCTGCTCCTTGTTCAGTTGTCCCCCACATGTGGATTCTGATGCCTCAAAGCCAAGATGCTCATTCTTTTTTAATATTACACGTGGGCCAAAGGTATGTGAGGACTGACTCGCCCCTTCTACCCAATTTCACATCAGCCTGTGCCAATGCTTCCCACTTCTTATTAGTCAGAACCAACTTTTATTCCAGGAAGGTTGGGAAACATGCAAGCTGCATTAAACAGGAGAGATTGCTCCATCATGACAGTTAGCAAAGGAAGAGAAAAATAGATGCTACCAAAATAAACTAGTATGGTCCACAGAGTCTCCCAGGGTTTATCAGAGTCAGGGTTTAGCCCTCAGTGAAGAATTAAAGTTGTCTGAGGTCTTGGCCCATATTAGCATGTTAGTGCAGGTGTGCATACCTCCATTGCATGCAAGAGGACCAATTTCTCAGTCCTGGTCAGGCATGCTACTGCATCCTACCTGACAAAAGCTGTCTTGAAAGCTGTTTTTCCAACTCCCCATGTGAAGCTTGATGGGGGAAGTGCTTCTGTGTATGTGTTTGTCTTATTGGATGATAAATAAAGTACTGTTAGGCCAATGAGGCAGCAAGTTAGGTGGGACTAGGAGTCAAGGAGGATTCTGGGAAATGTAGTAAAGAAGTGGTGATCCAGGCAGGAAGTGACATAGAAGGGAGACTCATATATAAGCAAGGGCAAGAAGAAAGTCATCCCCTTCTCTCTTCCTCTTGGTCTCTGCTCTAGAGTCAACATGTGATCCTGGGAAGACAGGATGCTTCTGCTGGCATCCAATAAGATAAGTCTTATAAAATATATAGATTTGTGATAATTAAGACTGAGCTAGCAGATGAGAATCCTAGTCATTGGCCAAGCAGCATTTGTACCTAATACAAGTCTCTGTGTGTTACTTGGGACCTTAATGTGGTGGCGGGTGGAACTTGGGTGACCTGGTGGAAAGCACCCACATGGCAGCAGGACTCGGGTGGCTGCAGTGGAAAGACTTATCATTACAAAGCTCTTGTTCTGCAGATAAGCATTAGCCACTCATTTGGGAAAACAGCACTAAATCATTGGTTTTGCAATGTGTGCAATGTGTACTATGATACTCATTTTTTGACTTATTTAATTAGTTCCCTGTTATGAGCCACTCAGATTCTTAGGGTTTTAATCTGTCTCCTTCTTATAATTTTTAACTGAGGGTCTTTACAAATGAAGTTCCTGTAGCCTTGTTAGACCAAGTCACTGTGTGCAGCTCTGATGTCTAGAGAGCTTAGTTTGAGAGGAGTCCTGGGTAGGATATACTGAATTGTTCTATTCTAGATGCAATGCCATGCCCTTTTAAACTTTCAAACAGGAAATAAAATGTACTGGTAACTAAGATGTGAGGAAGGAGGAGGGGGTACGGGAGAGTCTCCCTTTCATTCTTGGTCCCCGTGCACTTGGCTCCCAACTGACATGCTTATCCCTGCTGCTACTGTTTTGCCTCCCACTAAAATTAGACCAATGCTGTTGGTGATGAGTCATTCTTTAAGGGGTATGCTAATGAAATCACTCTAGTGACCAATGCCATCTTCTTGCTTCTCTTTTCTTCTCTTTGGATTCTGACGCAAGCACTTGACATGGGCTGTGACATCTGACAGAGGCCTGGCTTTCCTACATTTCTTTTCTGAGGCAGTCAGAAATTCAGACCTGCACTTTCCCCAGCCTGTATGCCCCATACTCATGCTGCTCCCCCGGCACTTGTAATTGGAGATATACACTGTTTATGCTGGTGATGAGAGTGGGTGGACCCTGCCGCTGCAGGGTGAGATAATGCGGGCACGAGACTGCCAGGCTACCTTTCTCAGGCCTTGAATTAACTTTGCTTGTTGCACCTTCTTTCCTCTCCATTTCCATTCAGTCTTTTCACCCCGGGGGTCCAAGCAGCTTTCTGGAGACTTTTGTACATTTTGCTACCTTCCTAAGTAAACGTTTCTGTAGAGAACGGTACCCCCTCCAAGCAGGGGAGCGTGGATAGGTGATGGGGTGGTGGCAGAGGCAGGGCACAGAGGACAGGGCAGGAACTAAGAGGAAGGACGGTATGCCATCTCTCATTATAAGCTCCTACGAGGGGACTTCTGAATTTCTAACCCAGCTCACTTCCTGTTGGAGCGTGCTAACGCGTACACGGCTACACGGCAAGGCTAGTTGGGTTAGGCTCACTTCACATCTCAATACCGCAAACTCCTGCCTGCCTGTGAGGGTTAAAATGATGGTGCATTCCTCACGCAGGGAGACATTCTCTATTCTCCCTGCACAGTCGGAGGACAGCTCATTTGTGCACTCTGGCCTGCCAGCCACTTCGTTCCTCTGCCTCTGCTGCGCCTCTCCTCCCCTTGTCTTGCAGGCCTACAAGCATCTGGTTCTCTCTGGGCCTTGCTGCCCAGAGTGCAGATAATTCACCTTTTCTTCATTTATTGGCAGGCTCGGCCATCAGGAGTGAGGACAGAAATCAGCCGGCTGCTCTTGGCCTGAGCGGGACCTGTTTCTGAGTGTGGGGCCAGGTGAAGGAGGACTTGATAAGCCTCTGTGTGTCTGCGGAGGTGGCCCATTCCTCGGACCCTCTGTGTGTGTG